>NC_056572.1:28357121-28395592 GCF_018340385.1 Cyprinus carpio
ATACGTAGCGTTCACAGTCTATGTATACAGTATAACTGTATCCCACGCTTGTTGCATGTATTTGATTAAAAATACAGGTAAAAAAACAACTGTTAATATTTCAAAATATAGGATTACAAACTTAAAATAACTGTTTTTCTATGTAAATGTATTTTTAAAGTGTATTTTTCTGCTGTGATGTCAAATCAAAATTTTTTTCCACGCAGTCCCATCACTAACAATTGCCAGTGTATAATAATCTGAAAAATACCTTTAAAAACATGATTAGAACTGGTACATAAAACCAGCTCTTTGATCGCCTGCTCATTGCAGACTGTAATATTCCAGATATGAATTAATGACAATAAGGTTTATTGAGCAAGGGACGCGTCACTTAAACTCTGTCCAACAGAGTCATTTACAACACACCTCACCAGCCTAATTAAAGCATCATACCTAGGTATGTTTTGATAACATTCCAGGCACGTGTGTTAGGCAACGTTAGGAGCTGAACAAAACCTGGTCCCCTCCAGATCCGAGTTTGGAGAACCACACAAGCAAAACTTGTTATGCACAACAAGCATTACCACGAAAGTAACCCATTCTTGATCTTCTTTCATTTAGTTTTGCTCAATCATCATCCTGTAGCGATACTGAACTTTCAGGTATTGCCAAAACATGTCAGCGCATCCGCTAAATTCGCTATTCACTTTGGCACATGGTTGGGCTTTTGGTTGCCTACTTTGGTACTTTAATTCCACTTCTGTTTGTCTATCTACCATGCCTTGTCCAGTCGCTTGGAGGGCCAGTCGTGTCTTGTACAGTTTAGTGGGGCTGCCAACCATCTCCAACACACTGCCGTGACGGTTTCTAGCGAGTCTGAAGACCTTGATTTGCTTGGTGTGTTAAATTAGGGCTTTAAGATAAGCCTCGTGCAAGACAGTGGCGCTCCAGGACACCTGTTTGGACACCCCAGGTCCCTACAATAAGTGTTTACCCAGGTGCAGGGTCTGTGTGCCTTGCAACTGTGACTCTGTAGTAGGTCAGCTGTCCATCTTCTCGTTCCTAGTGCACGATGAAGTTTGTCTCTTGGCAATCTCTTTGTGAGCTGAGCGATCTCAGTGGCTCTCAGCTGCTTGCAGCCCAAAATGAACCTTCGTCAGTGAGATCAGTCAGTTTTGTTGACCTTGCTCTTGACTTTTTAGCTGGCCGTGTGGTTGCGGAAAGCAGAAGAAGGGCCTGAAGCCTGCTTCTCTCCATTCAGGGCCGTGAGGCTGGATCTCTACTCCATGGTCGGAACAATTGCTGGTGGATGCAAGAAGCGACACGGTTACCTCCATTGCACAAAAACCCAGACAGGAAGTAGCGGCAGGTTCTTTCTGGCTCTCTTTGTCTTTTTTTCTTAGCTTCACATGAACAGTTTTATGTGGGTGGATGGAGCAGATGCACCACTGTACCAGAGCATCCGTTTTTCACTCGACTGCTTCTGTGGGTCTGATGTGTGAACCATCCAAATTTCCTTGTTTTCTCATTAGTGTGAGCGTGTACCATTCTCTCCAGCTCTTTCGTATTGAAGAAAGCGGCATTTTTTTTGTCCCATAATTAGCATTGCATCTGCCACGACCGCTGAGAGTAGAAGCGGCACAAGTTGCTTTCACCTGATCCACCTTTCTGTGAAGTGTCCTTACTGCTAAACCTCAGTAGTTTGGCTTGAGTTGTCATTTTTGAAGTGTTAACTGACACGGATGAAGAGGCTGGTTCATCCCTCAGGACCCCAATGACTGTGGAATAAATAACAAAGAAATGTCCCGCTAAAGACAACATGAAAACGTCCTGTTATATGACAATTGTTCTCACATGAACAACATGCAGTTTCAATGTGTGCTGCAGTGTTTTTTAAAGGGCTAGATTTTGTCATCATTTACTCAAGTTGTTCTAAACCTGTATGAATTTCTTTCTCATTTCTTTCTGTGAATAAATTAATGAGGCCCTTAACTTAAAACCATATTCCCCCAGGGGGGTTTCCTCTGAGGAGACAAGGGAGGCAGTATCTCCTCAAAACATTGGATGAGAAAAAAAATTGTAGTAGAAAAATAAAACAACAAAAAATAACACTAAAAAGTGTATAAATCACTCGTTTTTCTAAAGAAACACTGTCCAACAGCGACACCAGCAGGTAAACTTACAGAGTGCCCTAGGTGCCCCGGAGCCTGGGGGCAGGGGGGTGAGTTTGTAGGGGGGGAGGGCAGACCCCCTAACAAGTCCAGCTCACGGCATGCCATGGTCCAAATCCACACTATTTTTTCTCGCTCAATCTCAAAAAAAAAAAAAGAAAAATGGTC
This sequence comes from Cyprinus carpio, assembly GCF_018340385.1. Classification (NCBI taxonomy): domain Eukaryota; kingdom Metazoa; phylum Chordata; class Actinopteri; order Cypriniformes; family Cyprinidae; genus Cyprinus; species Cyprinus carpio. The sequence continues at coordinate 28,359,443 of NC_056572.1, forward strand.
GGGGTGGGGGGGGGGAAAAGAGTAGGAGACCTCTGAAAAAATGCTTGTAGGGCCCGCCTCCTGTCTAGCGGGTAAAAAAAAAAAAAAAAACAAATAACGCACGATTTTCAACAAATGCTGTGCTGAAACTTTGCAAAAATGGGCATTGAACTAAAGAGAAATGCAATGTAAGCATTTGGGTAATCATTATGAACGAGATTAAAACGGTGTAAGCCTAATGCTATTTGTGAAAGGCTGCTTGATGCCAATCTGCTGCAGAAATATCAATGTTTAAGTATTCCCGCTTGCATACACACGATTACGGAATGTCACACACAGCGTGCCTTCACAATCTGTAAAATCAGCGCTATATCAAAGGTTTCCTGTAAAAGCATCTATTATCTGAAAGTGAAATCATTGAACTCACACTCAAATGACTCTTCATGTAGACAGTTTTGTTTCAGTGGATACTTTTAAAACTCTTCTAAGTTAGGCGTGGTGTCACATCGGGTTCATTCGTTCATGCAAAAATTCGCAGTGTTGGCCAACATAAAAAAACTAGCTTGGTTGGAAAGTGACTTCTGTGTAAGCTGTGCTTCTGTGAAAAACAGACAACTGACTATTTTGCGCTGACCATAAAATATTTGGCTATTTGAGCATACCATAAACTCGATCCTAATAAAGCCACATGTAGTACATGTAGTAAGAGGTGCTTTTCGAAAAGCACTGCTTCATGAAGCTTCACAAAACTCATGAATCTTTTGTTCTGATCATGTGGTTCGAAGCTTGTATTACACTGCCAAGTCAATCTTTAAATGTTCTAAAGTCATAGATAAATGTTTTCTTTAAAATAGTCTGACCTCATTATAATATAAACTCTGGAACGCACAAAGGATTGTGGGATATCAAAGGCAACGAAGGATACATTTATGATTCTGCCTTCAAAAATCGATCAGATGAAGGCAGTTTCTCATGAGACAGTGAAGATGAAGCTAACACTTTGGATTCGGACGTGCCTTGATGCCTTCCTGCCTTGGAAACGCCTCACGCCGAAGGCAGCATTTTAGAGCTTTCGGGACGCAGCACAATTATATTAATGGGGGTGGTGGAACTATGAAATGGTCAACCTTGTAGCAAAAACCCGACAAGTGCAGTCTAGCGTTTAAGCACTTCTGGATTCCATCGTCCCAGAATCAATGGGTTTTATTGAATGGGGATTTTGGTTAAATCCCTTACAAATAAGTTCCGTGGTTCACTGCAAGCTCAAGATACTTTCATTGTATTTTTTACTTCTAAGACATAAAACACACCAGCCGAGGTACACCAACCATTCCCCACTCGTGATTTTTTTAAAATCCTGTTATACTGGTTGACCCCTCTTTTATTTACAGTATTTTCCATCATAGCACAATTTAATAGTAAAATTATAGAAATGTAGGAATAACCAATTAATAGTTTCCTGCATTTTATACTTAGTTGTCTCCGAAATTAAACATGTTTTTTTGCTTTGCCCTGAAATTACAACACAATGTCTGTATGGAAGTATGATGGAAGAATCGCTGTGTTTTTAAAATATCCCCCTTGTCCTACTGATGCGGAGACATCTGGGCTTCGGTGCAAGGTCACGGCCTAAATGATAAACTCATAGGATTGTTCCATGTAACCACCACATTAACCGGATTAGTCACGGTGAAAGTGTACGAACTTTAAGCAGAACGATGGCCACAGTTGACTTAAAGCAACGTTAAATATAAATGTTTTGCAGCCACATGAAGCTGTTATATATTGAGGATTTTCTAGATGCAAGGATGAAATAACATTTGTGTAGCTACTTCTAACAAATTGATAGCTCAAAATGTGCGGCTTGGATTCATTAAAATACATGTTCTACCATAATCCAAAAACTCGCTCCACTCTGCTGTTTATTTAATAGATTAAAATGTACTCAGAATTTTAAAGAATAGTACGTGGAGACACGTTTTTAATTAAAATATTCATATTAATCGAGGATTTATCGACTTTAATTCGAAAATGTACGCAGAAAATAGGTGCTTTCAATATGCTCGCGATTTTGTATTTATTCCAGTTTATATGAAAGGTTTATGCTAGCGTAGATTAATATTTCATAGATGAAGTCTCTTTTACTTTTAAACCAGTGGGGGGATGAAGTACACAATCAAGTACTTGAGTAAAAGTACAGATACGTATAATAAATATTACTCCCAGTAAAAGTAAAAGTACTCCTTTTTCAATTTTACTCGAGTGAAAGTAAAAAAAGTAGCTCCTATTTTTTAATTACTTAAGTAAAAAAATACTACTGATAGACTTTATTTTGCAATTTGTATATAGACCTACCTAATTTAATTTTATCTTAGCACATATTTTTTTATAATCCTGATGATCAATACCTGGTATTTTCCCCAAAATAACCACTATATGGAGTCAAAATATATATATTTTTTTGTTGATATGGACTACGTTCGTGAGAGTTAATGTATTAATGGTCACTGTGAAGCTTACACTGCGATGTTACCTGAGAGAAAAACGATTTTGTGACCCTGTAAGCGTGAGTTATTTTATTTAATCTGTGTTATTTTAATGTGTCCTTTTTTTTTTTTTTTTTACTTTAACCTTACGAGGGCACTTATGCTGTAAATAGATCACCCTTTAGATTTAGTTAACAAACAAATGACAGTTTTGACCTAAATATGTTTTTATATAGTTTTCAGTTACAATAATTATCCTAAAACTTCGACATTAGTAACTTACTTTTAGGCAGCAGCGTCGCGCGCGCGCTCACAAGATCTCCCGTTTCTTGATGAATTCAGTTCACTGGAGACTCGCACTAAACGGTTCATTTGAATCAGTGAGTGGTAGACTCGAAAACATCTGCAATCCTTTTCTTTTAAATCCTATCATTCCAATCCGATAATTAAAACTCTTGAATCGAATCGTTTGTGCGCGATTTGCGAACCGATTTAAAAGGACCATTGAAAAGAATCATTTAGTTCTTGAATCAAAAACCACTTCTGCGTATTGGAGCACGTGATATATTATAAGGAGAACGCTGCGATATATGTTTTTTGAAAATGTAGTGAAGTAAAAGTACGATCTTATGATCTTCATGTAGTGAATTATTAAAGTAAAAGTCAAAATAAAACTACTCCAGTAAAGTACAGATACTTTAAAAAATGTACGTAAGTACAGTAACGGGAGTACATCTCGTTACTGACCACACACTGACTTTTACTGGAGTAATATTTTACTAATACGTATCTTGTACTTTTACTCAAGTACTTAGATTTTCGAAGTGGTGTACTTCGTACTTAACAGAGGTTCGCCACTACTCTAACCTGCAGCACATCCGCACTTTCTGCCTCCATTGAGAACGGATTACACTGTAACTGTCCAGTACTTTACTGCTGTCGCTCTGTGTCAGTACGTCCATGTTAGCAGAAACCATAGACTGTATATAAACATGCGAGTTTCTAAGGCCCATTGCGAGGCCATAAACTTAGAGTTATGTTATGTAACAGAACGCTTACTTCCTTCCGCTCCAAGGTAGGCGCTTTGCTGGCTCACAAAGTCTAAGTCTTCCAATTTTATCCGCGTTCAAATCTTAAAGACGTGGGTTTTTGCGCCTACTGCGAGAATTTCACACAACCAAAAAACTGTAATCGTTTTAATCTATTATCTGGTACTGCCTGAGATACCAAAAAGGACAAAAGGAAAATCTGATCAAGCTACCTGTACTAAACGATGTTTTTAAAAGCTTTACGGGTGTAATCATGGCTCGCGCACTGCGATTGGTCCACCCTGACCAGCGCGGAGGAAAGTAACATGTAACACGTGACGCCGTTAGCGCTACATCGGTATCTTTCTGGAAAAGGTGCGTTTTCTCTCTCGGGCTATGTGGCTGGAATCCTGTGGATGCCAAAGCGCGTCCTACCTACGTTCCACAAAATCGATACAGGAAAGCAGCGACGTGAACGCCTGACAGGACTCTCTCTTGCTTTACAGGAACAGTTTTGTGGCTGAATGGGGGTCGGATGCCCCTGGTCACCGTACAAAAACCAGACTGGCTGCTGTCACGTGCGAACTGCTGCCGTGAAGTGGGTCGGATGCATATGACCGTCCCACATTACTTTCATTTGCTTTTGTTAACTGTACTATTCTCTTCTCTTTCCTGTTTCCGTCTTATCGTTGGCGCTGGGCGAGCTCTATGATGAAGAAAGCGGCAAGGCCCAACCCCTGTTTAGGTTGGGTAATAATACAGCATCATCGCCTGCGCTGAGTGTAAACGGGCACTATTGCTGCACCTGTATGGCCTCATAAATAATAATTGCTTCGGAAATAATATCATACGAGGACATTTGACATATTCATGTGATTTAAAAATACAGAGTAAAGAACTAAGATATTATGGCCCAATACTAAATACTTGACCTATCAGAGACAAACCTATGGGCCAAGGCCACGCCCCATTGTAATTCGTAGGGATTGTCTAAATCTATTTAGCTATATTCTTTTTCAATGGTCTGAATTAGAACGTCTTCGACGCTCTCTTGCGTTTACGGAGTGGAAAGACAACAGTGCATGCCTGACAGGTTCAAGTATCTAAGTAAATCATTTCACATCCAAAATGTCGTTAAACACACCTTTTATTCCTAGGAATTTAAATAAATATATTTCATTACATGGTGTTAGTTACTGTCTACATCAAAATAACCCCTCACACCCTTAAATAATTTAGAAACAGAAAGAAGGTAGAAATATTTCCATCCAAAGTCATTAGATACCAGGTACATTACAGCCACATGAAACATCCAGGAACAGAGGATGATTTAGAAAGCTAAACAATTCTGAGTTGTATCTGTTGCTTTAAAAGAAATATAGTTGTTCAATTACTGAAAATGACACTAGTTAATGTGTTCGAGACAATTTGGGAGACCTTCCAGACAAAAGACTCAGTTTTGCAGCCTGTGTGACTTATGTGCGACCCTCAACCACTCTGAAACTCTTCGGTCTCCTCTCTTTCCTGTGATTCTGACCGTAGCGTTCGTATTTTGTGCTTTGGCATACCCTACCTAGTCTGCGACATCATGGGAAAGAAGGGCCAGCTGTTAACCGGTACAAGATTCAGCCCGACAAAATGCACACTACTGCAATGCTCCTCCACTGCAGTGGGAGTAACTCTTTATAATCACGTGCTTTCTGGTTTTCCTGCAGCAGTAAGCGCAGTGGATGTGGAGAACCTTCTACTCCCCTGCCTGAACAGCACCTACATTGCTTTGAACTTGCAGGTGCGTGGGTGACTGGAAACCTTCTTTCTTTTTGACTTTCAGTATTTTATCTGCCCTTTTTGCATCATAAGATCCGCTGGCTGTATGTGACTTTCCATGCTATCCACCATAATTACTCCGCCCCATTTGCTCTGGCCCACTCAGTGCCTTGGTGGATGGGAGTTGGTCACGGTGGGCTTCTGGACCACGCTTAACCCCATTCTGCTGAGGTGTCATCTGCTCACCACCTGGATGTTCATGGTGGTCCACGTCTATGTATCGGTGGAAGACCAACTGCGGATATGATTTCCCTTGGCCTGCATGTCTCGTCTGATCCCATTTGGTGTTTATGGAGGTCCGAGCAAGCATGATGTGCACCACCAGAAACCTAATACTAACTTTGCACCCCATTTTAGTCACTGGGATAAACTCTTCGGCACTCATGCTGAGTTTAGTTTTGCTAAAACTCAGTGATGAACCTATGCCTGCATGTGTATCTTAATTTGCATGTTTGGTTGCTTCAGACAGAGCTTAAACAATGCTGAACTTATAACTTCAGTTTTCACTTTGACTTTATTTGTATAAGAACAGTATTAAATGCATAATTTCAGTGCAAAAAAAGAAAGAACAGAAAAGAAAATTATGCATTGTGATAATAGTACAGGCTAATTTGCATATCATAAGCACAGGTATAATTAGTAAATTACTAAAAAACAAGAATAAATATCTTTTTTTAAATTATTTATTATTATTTATCTAGCCCTTCACCATTACGAAAGAATTTTATATCTTGTGTTTATTTTATTTTATTTAAGTTGAGAACCCACCGAGAAAACGCTTCTGGTAACATCATGTCTATTTATTTATTTATTTATTTAGATAACAACTTTAGCTTTATTATATTAGCATTTAAAAACTATACATTTATGCAGCTTTAAAATGCAAAAGAAAAAAATACTTTTTAAAAAAACATCAGTGTAGTCTATTATCCATCATTTTTAAAGCTTGATTATATAGTGACCTATTATGATAAATGTAATAGGTATAAATCACTGTAAAAAAAAAAAAAAGAAGATTTTTCAAAGTTTATTGGAGCATGTTCTACAAGGAAATATTATTTCAGCTTAAAAATGTGATTTCTGCTTAAAAAAAATCATGTTTAATTTAGTGGTGTTACTTGCCATATCTTTGTAATTTATTGTTGGAATGTACTAGACATTTTTTAATGAAAAATAGTTTTCAAAGGAAATCCTACGCTTTTTTTTTTTTCTTGTGATTGTGGATTTAATTGTTTGGGTTCAAACCATGGCACAATATGAAGTGTGAGACAAAAATCATTGCTATACAATAAGTGTAAGTACTATATACTATATATATATATATATATATATATATATTTATATATATATATATAGATATATATATATTATATATATATAGTACTTCAACTTGTTATGTATGCAATGATTTTCTATATTCTATATTCTATATTTTCTATATATATATAATTTTTTTTTCTTAAGCTATAAACAGGTGTGGAAAGGAAAAATATGTAAATTAAGATATTTCTAATTATTTTAGAAATCTATTATGTTCCTCCTACATGCTAGAAAGATCTCAAACCAAGCATGGCAAGCTCAAAAGCAAATTTTCAGAAGAGGAATTTTTTTTTTTTTTTAAGAAAGCAGATTTGCCATATGCGTTGTGAACTAAAAATAGAATGCACTACAGTTGCCTCTTATTTCAAATCCAGATTTATCTCTGTGCTGCTAATATTCTCCCAGATAGCACACATGTGCGTCTGCAAGGTGTCTGTTAAAGATGCTTCATCTGGGGAAAGCATCTGTGTACAAAACATCAGTTTTACATACATTCTAAATCATAAACATCTTGAAGACATCTTCTAAACATCTATCTGATAGGAAACTTCCTGTAGACGTATTGCAGATGAGCAAACACTCTAAAAACAATACATCTCGCAGATGTAAGATAGACCGTCCTCCTCTGTGATGTACATGCTCTATCAGGGCTCTGTGTAATCTTTTCAAGACTACATTTTTATATTTAAACATTTGTTGTTTATTTCATGGAATAGCTGACTCTAAAAACCTTCCTGCACTCTTTAATAAGCTTCAGCCATGTGTTGGGTGTATGCAATGCATGTAGGTTTACCATCGATCTAATCGATTGTGATTATGCAATACAATTATGTAACAGCAGGTGTCAGTAAAGAGATTACTTAGTTAAATCCCTTTGTGTAACTATATCTTGCATGTGAACATGTATTTCTATATTTAATAAGTTGATGTTTTTAACAGTAAGAAAAGATGTCGTTCTTTGTAGTTACAAAAGATACAAATTAAAGAATAGCTAGTATTTTATGAAGAAATGTAAATGGTGCGTGCCGGTGCAAAACTTGTCATGCTTAATGCTTTGCTAAAGCCAGCGCTACTAATAAAAGTCTATTAATAATATAACGAACGTCATAAAATGTCTGTTCTGTCACACGTCGTCAGCTGGCCGCTGTGTGGCGCTGTTCCCGGATCAGACTCCAACACAGCAGTGATATGGCAGCCGGGAAACACACAGCCATCTTATAATCCGCAGCCATTATTGTTAAATTTGCAGTTTAACAGCCATTCTGTTATAATTATTAATTTGCAGTTTAATTTTTTTTTTTTTTTTTCTTTTTTTTTTTTTTTTTTTTTTTTTTTTAAACGGCTTTGTTCCGTCTTTTAATGATGGGTCAGTGTGGGATAACGTCGTCTAAGACCGTTTTGGTGTTCCTGAACCTGATATTTTGGGTAAGTTGTGGATGTTTGGGGCTGTATTTGGGAGTGCGTCAGTGTTGTCAGATGGACACAAGAGAGTCAGGTGTCGAGCAGCTGCATTATTACACACATACACTCCTTTATATCACTAATACGCTTATAAAACCTGTTAAATACATGCATGTTTTGCTATATTTGATATGCCTTTGTGTTTAATTGCATTATTTTAAAAAACTGCTCGTTGCTGTGTATTGCATTGTTTGTTTACATATTCCTCACGGTCTTCGATCACTTTAATGCCTAAAAAAAAAAACACTGATAATATAAGATTAGTGTTGTTTATATGTTTTGTATACTTTAATGTGCTTGAATTGGCAAGTCAGCTTCATTGTTTCCTTTATCCCCAGAGCAGGTTTAGTTGTGTTGTTTGACGTGTTAAACCTCGTCAGGCAGTTCCTTTAGGAAACTCTGTCATCATTCGGATGCAGTCCTGAAGGATTTGGCCATTAAAGGCTAATAGCACTTTCCTCAAAGGATTCCATCATCACACAACAAACGAGGACTTTTGAGAGAGAGAGAGAAAAAAACTGTTCACAATGATTTTGCATTAGGATCAAATGTGAAACATTTGTAGAAACTTTGTAATTTTGCAACACATGAAAAAAATCAACTGTGATTTTCTTTAACTTTCTTGTAATACAATACGTTTCGAGTTTATAATAGAAGTTGTAACAGTTATAATAATAATAAAGGTTTGGTATAAACTGCACAATATCCGGTCAAATAAGAATAACAAAAAAATTAGTGATGCGTTGATAATAAAATCCTTGCTAAATTAAATTAAAAACATAATTGTTTTAAATGTTATCGGTGTTATTATAAGATTAAAACTTCTAAGATTAAAAAATCAATACATATAGAAGTCAATATCGTTTTAAATCAATGTCAGTTCATTGTTGAGATATTTATGTGAATTTAGACATCACAAACGTTATAATGTACAGTATTAAACTAAATATTCAATACACATAATTTAAATGCACTTTTAGGATCTACAAAAGAAAAAAAAAAAAACTCTGTTTGAGTAAGATTTAAATTAAATAAAAAATCATAAAAAAATGCCAGTAAACTTGTGCATGTGGTGTATATTATATATATCTATCTATATATATAAATATAATATATATATATAATATAAATTATAAATTAATATATATATATATACACACACGTAAGTCAAAAGTTTGGGAAACATTACTATTTTAATGTTTTTGAAAGAGGTCTCTTCTGCTGTCATCAAGCCTGCATTTATTTGATCAAAAATACAGAAAAAAAACAGTGATATTGTGAAATATTTATTACAACTTAAAATGATAGTTTTCTATTTGAATATACTTTACAAAAAAAATAATATTCCTGTGATGCAAAGCTGAATTTTTCAGCATCATTACTCCAGCCTTCAAGTGTCACATGTAACAACCCGTCTATCACATGATCATTTAGAAATCATTCTAATATTCCTGATTTAGTTATGAGTGTTTGGAACAGTTCTGCTGTCTAATATATTTGATGAATAAAATGTAAAACAAAAACTGCATTTATTCAAAATAAAAAAAAATCTAATAATATAATTCTAATAAGATATTTTTCTTTACTATCACTTTTTATCAATTTAACAATCCTTGCTGAATAAAAGATATTGATTTAATGTAAAAAAAAAAAGAAAAAAAATTACTGACCCCAAATTACTGACCAGTAGTGTATATGTTATTATTACAAAATATTTATATTTAAAAAACATAGCTTCTTTTTTTTTTCTTTTTTTTTTTTTTATATACGTTTATTTCATCAAAGTATCCTAAAAAAGTATCACATGTTCTGAAAAATATTAAGCAGCAGAACTGTTTTCCAACTTTGATAATGAATCATCATATTTATAATGATTTCTAAAAGGATCATGTGGATATGATCCTAAAAAATTCAGCTTTGCATCACAGAAATAAAATGATAAGTAAAAGTATAATATAATGTAAAAACAATTATTTTAATTGTCTATAATGATATCACAATATTACATTTTTTTTTCTGTGGTTTTGATCAAATAAATGCAGGCTTTGATGAGCAGAAGAAACTTCTTTCAAAAACATTAAAAATAGTAATGTTTCCAAACTTTTGACCTGTACTGTATATGTATATATGTAATATGAGAAATTTGTCTTTTCTCGTTGTTTGCATCTTTTGTTTCAAATTTTGCTAGAAATTCCAAGTGGAAGTTTTGGGGATTTCAGAGTGATTTATAATTTTTTTAAAAAAAACACATAGTTTGTGATATTGTGCTCATTGGGTTCGACTGAACTGGGGCAATTAAGGCAAAGATTCAAGACCTAAAGTGAAGCTGTTCGGATCTGTAGAGGGACACCTTCCTTGTCTTTGTTTGTGTGATTAATCTCTTTAATCTGGGACTGAATGAAGTTTAAAGTCTCCACCTGACAGATAGAGGTAATAATATGACACTGTCCTGTTCTTTTTTTAGGGATCAGGCTGCTTTATTAAATCTGTTCATATCACAAGAGCCTGAGAGCTGTGCTACACTGATTCATAGGGGGCTTTATGGTGCAATTGTAAATGGAGAAGACTAAAAGGAGGTCCATTTGTGCATTTATTTATTTATCCTGCCTTGTTTCCTTATAGGATGATAATTATGCACATTTCTGTGTGTTGACCTTTAATTTTTGCTAAAATTTTTCATCATCACATATCAAAACTTACATACTTAAATTCAGAAAATCAAAGTCACATTAAGTTGTGTTTGATTCCAAATTCTTGACGGCAGACGGAAGGATGACGGCATTCAACTCATCATGATGAGACTGACATAACTCATAACTGAATTCACATCTTATCCACTTTCATGTAAACTAACTCTCCTTTGGTTATCGTCCATTTAGGCCCCCGCTGCTGGTATTCTGTGCTATGTTGGAGCCTACGTGTTCATCACGTATGATGACTATGACCATTTCTTTGAGGATGTGTACACTCTGATCCCAGCCGTTGTCATTCTCGCAGGACGGAGCGCTGTTTGTCATTATTGGGACTCGCGAAGGGACACTCATTGGATGCTGTGCCACTATTCGAGAGAGCCGCTGTGGTCTTGCCACGGTTAGTGAACTGTTAAGTTTCCAGCACTGCCTAATAGTGTTTCCCTTAAATTAATGCTTTTACACAAAAAATGCATTAAATAAATTAAAAAAAAGACACAAAAGACTTTAATAATGTTACAATTTAAATGGAAGAAAGTATCATGGTTTGCACAAGAATATTAAGCAGCACAACTATTTTCAGGATTGATAATAAACAACAATTGAAACCAAATTTTCTTGTATCTCTCTTTTACAGTTTGTCGTCATTCTTATGCGGTATTTGTGACTGAGGGTGTTGTGGGTGGTTCTCACGGCTATGTATTACAGAGCTAAGGTGAGCGGCCTGCATTGAAATGAAGTCAGTATTTATAGAGATAGGAGCAGTGCCTGCAACTCTTTTGTTTTTATATGAAAGCTCTTCACACTTTCTGAGCTCTTTCAGTTGTGTGCAAAGGTGAACAAGACAATGTAATACCTGCCTTTGTATTGTATTGTGGATGCTGTATAGCAATGCTGTCTCATCCTATATAAAGAATGGATTTAGTGAAAGGTGGATGTCAGGGACAGAAATTAATGGGGGCCAAAATTAATAAAATTGATCAAAATATTGACCAAAAGTGTCCCCCTGTTGAGTTCTATTAATAAAAAAATCAAAAATTATTACAAAAAAAAAAAATATCATCAAAAAAAAAAAATATCACATCAATTTTATTATTAAAAGTTAATATTAAGTGAATTACATTTTATTACCCCTTAACTGTCACCCCCCATTTTTAAAATAGGCATTAAAAGTGTCACATATCCAAACTTAAATTGTTGTATTTTATGAACACTTTGGAATATAGATGTAAGGTTGGTCTCTTTTTAAGTTTTTGAAAATTTGCAGATTTTGGCAAAAGTGGATATTTTTTTTCCAAAAATTGAAGTATCAAAAAGTTATAGAAGTTTAAATGTACTGTAAATAAAATACGCTATATTAATTTACATTTTATTTTATTTATTATAAATATTTTACATAACAGGTTTTACTCTAAAATTGGTAAAAAAAATAAAAGCCTTGTGTCTAAATAAGTTATGTTCCAAATTTTGAAGTTGATATGAAAAAAATTGAGGTTCCTGTGAGATTTTATTTAGTGCGTCATACCACAAACAGCCCACTGGGAGCCATCAAAAGTTCCTTTAGAATTTTGTTTAATGAAGTTTTCCTAGATTTCTCTGTCAATTTTACTTCAATACTCAAATAAACCACCATATATGGAATCCTGAGACTCAGACCTTTCCAATGATATGTTTGTTGGCAATGATTATAAAAGTTTTGATTCTAAAAGACCGTAATGCTTTTGTAATATGACACTTGACACTGCCCACTAAGGGGGAGAGACCGCGCCATAAGATTTTAAAGTACCATTTTCCATGGTAACGCAATATCTGATTTCAAAAAGGTTTTCACACGATGAATTTGGGCTTCTAAGCTTTCAAAAGATATGATATATAATTTATGATGATTGCTAAAAAGATTTTATAGAGAAAACGGACAACAAAAAAAAAGAGCGCCCAAGCGTCCCACAGGTGGGACGGTGACAGTTAAGGGGTTAAAGTGAATTACATTTTATTAGACACAGCATTGTCTGTTTTTGCTCTGTTTCATGAACGAAAATAGTTACAAAGTAAGCTACAGCAGAACCGTTGCAACAAACGGTGTTTTGTTCCACATGTGAATGAATCCACATTTTAAAGAAATCAATTGAGGGAACAATTCAATGACTCATTTATAAAGTGCAAAACCCTTGCTTCCTTCCTGAATTAACTGAGCTGTTTGAATGAATGACTCACTCATTATCACAGTGATTTTTCCACTGTGATTTTAGTTTCATTTTTAAATTATCATTTCATTTTCATTTGTAATTGAATTTCATGATAATCTTTAATTTCAGATTCTTATATTTTATGCATGCATTTGATAAGGTTTGAAACAATTGCCCTTATAAAGGAAAAAATGCTTCTTGATATCAATTTAAGGGGGCAGGTACTGACCTTTAATGGACGGTTAATTTGTGTCACTGGTAAATGTGTTTCTAGGTAGAAGACGAGGTCAATCATTCCATCCAGAAAAGTGTATGATGAAAGTACAACGGCACCAACAACGGAATGCTCCAAGCCGTGCTATTGACTATGTTCAGAGACAGGTGAGCCTGCTTAACGAGGAGGTGTACAGAATGTTCTGTATGTATTGTTAATAAATCAATTCCAACCCTAATAAAATCACATATACTGTCTTTATCACAACTTGAAGCTCCATTGCTGTGGCATCACCAACTACTCAGACTGGAAGAAACACGCGTTGGTTTAAGGAGTCTAGGAAACAACAGTGTGGCGCTGAGCTGCTGCAAACCCAACATGAACAACTGCACCGGCTCCCTCTCCCGCCCCCCCGGAGACCTCTATCCTGAGGTGAGAGATGTGCTTGTGACTGTGAGTGTAGATGATGAAGCCAAGGAAGCCTGTGTTTGATGTTAATGTGTTTGTTAAACCATCTTAGGGATGTGAAGCCCTGGTTGTGAAGAAACTGAAAGAGATAATGATGTACGTCATCTGGGCCGCTCTGACGTTTGCTGCAATTCAGGTATGCTATTCAGATTTTTTTCATTTGACAGATTATCTTAGAATTTAATTTTCTCACTATTTTTTTTATTTTTATTTTTTTGTAATGAAAATGCATAAATCAAGATTTCCCAAATGGGGGTTCTTGAGTTGATGAGAAAATAAGTATACTGCATATGAAATTAAAATTAATAAATGGTGCTGTGATAAACACGATAAAGCTGAGTGCTATTATCAAAGCGATGGCTGCGATTTAGTGAAACACTGTATAGTCTGATGCACTGTGTCTCAGTGCTTTTCGGTTTACAGTAAATTCAGCCAACTTCATCTCAGCATGTGCTGTTTAAAAGGTGCTGTATGTAGGATTGACACCAAGTGGTTGAACTAGGTATTGCAGTCCAAATTCAAAATATTTGAGCATGTTTTTTTTACCCGGCCCCTCTTCCTCAGATTTGATGCACACGCAGGTTGCCAGATTGACGACACAAAAAAGAACGAGCGCATTTGATGATGAATAAAATGAAATACGCAGTGTTTTCCGCCAACTGGCAACCGGAAATACCGAAATACATTTGGGTAAACTGGCAGTGGACGGGTTTCACAAACCAAAACAAACATTGACATTCCGGCCTGGAACGCACATTTTCAAAGGAGAATAACTGACTGTAGTATCGTTTTTCAGATAAACAAGTATGTTAACGTAGCATGTTTCTTAAAGATCTGCAAACATTATGGTATTTTTATGCTTGAGTAGAGTCAAAATCTTACATACAGCACCTTTAACGTGCATTTGGGAATGCAATGTGTGCTAGATTTAATTTATTTGACAAATTTGCATAATTTTACTATATTTTAGAGATCAGAAGTTTACAGCATTTTATATTCCGCAAAATAAAAGCTTGAGAGTTTGAATGTTTAAAGGTGAAGAATTTAAGACATAAATATTAGTATTGTAACCTATAAAATTATTATGATGATCAAATATTCTTTTATTTTACAATATAATTATATTTTAAAACAGTAATATATTTCTGTATTCATTTTTACAATTATAGTTAAAACCATAATAATTTTTTTATATATATATATATATATATATATATATATATATATATATATATATATATATATATAAAAATTATTATGGTTTTACAGTTATAGTTAATATTTATATATATATATATATATATATATATATATATATATATATATATAAAATAAATATAAATATAAATTATTAACTATAACTGTTTTATTTGTTCACTTACTTGTCATGAAAGCATTAACCAATATCAGAGAATCATGAATGCAAATGTGACGTTAAATTACTGAAATATTATCTTAAATTCTCAAGGGGTACTTCAGGTAAGTAGAGGGGTTTGACTGACAAAATAATTTTGGGAACCCCTGGCTTAGACTAAGAATCAACAATGCAAGGCTTGTACGGCAGCTTCAGTGGATCTCTTTTGTCCCCATCAGACAGAGCTCTGGGACGGCAGCACTCGTGCAGCGTCAGTATGTGCTTTTGTTGCCCTGTAGCTGCTCAATAACAGATTTTGACATTCATACTGTTCCAAAGTCCCTCTGCCTGTGATTTACACATGGTAACTGACTCAGTCTGCCTCAATTAACTAGCAAGAACCGGGGCACTGGCTTAAGTTGTTCTTGGCAAACTTGCATAAATTACACTAGATGTAGACTATTTTCACAAAGGCAATTTGACATGACAGCTGTTTGCTGCTCAAGAAATATTTGTAATTATTATCATTGTTGAAAACAGATGCTGGGAATGCTGTGTGCTTGTGTGGTGCTGTGTCGCAGAAGCCGAGACCCGGCCTACGAGCTCCTCATCACCGGAGCGACGTATGCATGAAAGAACCTAGCAGACAGACTTTCTCTTTTCATTCACACACAAACACAAACACACTGGGCTCAGGTGGCACACTGGATACGCCCTAATTTATCTCTGTTTCTACACACATTACACAGGGTTTGCTCACACGTTGCACTGGTGATGGGTGAAACAAAGTGCATACTCTTTATTTATACAGTATATGTCACTGAAAAACGACTGCATTTTAATTTAAACCTTTGTTTTTCTCTCAAAGGCGTCGGGCCAGACTGCAAAATGGCAAACAGCCAGTTTTTAATCCCGCTGAAAAGACTTTAACAAAAGAAAAGTTAACATTTTCTCTTCCTTGTCTCTGTTATATGGAGAGGAAGATTCTGTTATTGTATGGAATAATATGTGGAATGTATGCTTTCCTCATTTGTTAGTTTGCACTATGTGTACGGTTTAGTTATATATTACAAATACCAAGATGGTAAATGGTTGGGATGGGGAAGTGCTTTGATACAAGAGGATAGACTCGTGGTACTGCTGTCTCAGATGTCACCCATCACCAGTCCTCAGTCGCTCAGGGACAGTGGCAGTGTGAGAGACAGGTCTGGATTGACCACACAAGATTGCTTGGCATTGTGGGTCCAATCGTACAGCTAAAGGTTCAAAATGGGATTCACATCAGTTTGCATGTAAAGTGTAAAGAGGTTTGGAGGATGCCCTAGATGCTCTACCTACCATTTACTGAACTCTTATCTTCTTTTTTTGTTTTTCCATTGCTTACAGTGTGAACATTACTAGTCTAGTAATAGATTTCTAAGTTAGTTTGGATAACATATAGATATGTTGAACAGGCTCAACAGTGTATTATTTTAAATGAATGTACATAGGGAGGAAAAATGGTGAAATAAGATTGTAATATCGATCTTAAAATAAATGTTTCATAAGTTGACATCTGTTGTTGTTTCATTTCATTGATGTGAATAATTTAGCGTAATATCCTCACCAAGGTTTAATCTTTTTTGAACACAGTAATATTGAAATATTTCTATTTTAATGTATTTTCATGTAATTTATTACTGTGATGATAAAGATAAACTTTTAGCAGCCATTACTCCATGATCCTTCAGAAAAGATTTGATGATGCTTAAGATGCTTTTTTTTTATTTATTTATTTTTTTGTCTGAAGCTCTGTAATGTAACTTCTTGGAGCACAACTATATTATTCATGACCGTTTTCTCACTCTTGAGCAATTCCATAGTGCACAAGGCACACAAAACACATCACAGATGTTGAAAGATGCCTTGTCTGGGGTCTTTCTTCAGTCAGGCGGCCTAAACACTTGATACAGTAGCAACGAACAGGGTCGAAGCTCAGTCCTTTCCCAGGAAGGGGGGTGTGTCCCAACTGCTTGCAGAGATGGTCATGCTAAGCAGCATACCATCACACATTATCTAGAGGGGGAAGTTAGGTCGCTGCGTTCTTGGATCCCTAAATAACAGCACAACACCTGCAAGTCAAAATGATAGGTTATTAATAGTAGAAAGTTGAAATGCAATTAAATACAACTGTCATGTGGGTTTCCCCTCTATCATTATACTTACTGTAACTGAACAGGTCCTGACAGTGGTGAAATAAGATCTGTGCAAAAGAGCAATGTGAAACTTTTTAACCAGATACCTGATAAAGAATTAGCATGGGTTTGTGTACTGAAAAAAAAAGGCTTGTAAAGAAAGTTACTATACTACCAACCTGCAATTTCATATTACATCTAATTTCTTTTTATATCTTGCAGTTCTAGGTTTATATAAATTATAAACTGAATTAGAATTGTGAGCTATGAACTTGTAATTGCAATTGTGTTTTTGTGTGTGTGTGTGTGGTGGTGGAAACAAAAAAACCGAAATGCGAGATGAAGAAAACAGAATTAAGAGGGAAACAAAGTAATTGACTGTTTTCTAGACATTTATGTGCAGAAATAGACTAGGATTTCATTCACATTTCAAATATGATAGAACAAGTCCAATACCGTGACTGAGAAATTTAACGGACTGGTCCCTTGGCCTTTTGGAAACTTGAAACATGGGGACAAGACAAAGAAGGTCATTGTGTTTAAACTTTAAAACGGTTGTCCCAGGTTAGTTTCTCTTAACCAACTGCCTTTCAGTGCTCTTGAAAACCAACCACAGTGTTCAAACCATTATCCAACTTACATTCTGTCAACGGCGACATGATGCAATGATCATTACATAGCTTTTATTTTGTGCAGTACAAGTGATAAATGCAAAATGCTGAACCTAGTGCTCTATTATAGATGCTATAATATTTTTAAAAATAAATCACACTGATTAACTTTCCAAAAAGTAAATAGAGATGAAATTTTGAACTCTGTTTAAATATCTATGTACACTAAAATCTGTTTAGGCTGTGCATCTTCGCGTGAACTAAATCATGGCAAGTCCGTAGTGGCTACTCATTTTCTGTTAAACATTCTTATGTTTTTCATTCACAATAAATACATTTTTATAATAAATATAAATCTCTATCTCAACAATTACAATAGTCATGTATAACTAACAGTTTTTAATATACATATGAACCCGTTTTGATTTATTTACTACGTTCTATACAGATTTTCAGTGTGGATGTGCTACTGCTTAAATGCATTTAGCAAGCAAATCCTCCTCTAAGACACTTTTATAGGGAGTGCCCTCAATAACTCTGTTATTAGAGAGTGTTTAAGGACATGGAGAGACTTTGCAGTTTTTGCTAGACTCTTGATTCATATCTTGGCCAAGTAGGAGCCTGGCACCAGCCCAGTCTTGCCATCCCTCTCCACCGTCCACCAGCCGTCTCCTCCCTGTTCCACCACGACCAGCACTTCCCCCGCAGAGATGGAGAGCTCATCAGCGCCCTGCACGCACGACAGTCTCTCATCAGACTGCAGTAAACATTTCCGCAACATCCAAAAAAGGATATTAACATTTTACTTAACATACATAACAAAAACCAAAAAAACAAAATTGAAAAAACTGAAAAAATATAAAAAAGACAATAAATACTTTCAAATCTATTTCATTTAAAATTGTGCATCTTTAAAATAATAGTCCATAGTGAATGCATATTCTTACTATTCTCCTGTACAGTCATTTTAATCATTTGCAGTTATTTTATTTTTATTTCTTTTTTTCATTTAACAAAACTGTTGTACCTGAGCCACATAGTCATACTGAGCCTGGAATGTGTCGCTTTTAGAGCCAGCACTGTTTGAAGTCGCTTGTGGAAATCCAGGAATGGAGGCATACACTCCATCTGCAGTGTCACCTGAAAAAAAAATAGACCATATATATTGTATAATATTGTAATATATATATACAGTGCCCTCCATAAGTATTGGAACAGTAAAGACAAAATTGCTTTCTCTGCTGTGGAGTCAAGACATTTGCAAATATGATTAAAAGATGAATATGCGACAAAACTACAGAATGTCACATTTTATTATTAGGTCTTTCGACACATACATGTTTTACCAAATAAAAAGAACAGCACTTTTAGAGTTCATCCCACTATTTGATGTGAACATAAGTATTGGAACAGTTGAATTTAAGGTGGCTAACTAAAAGATTAAAAGCTAATATTTAGTTGCAGATCACTTGCATGCAATCAGAGCAGTGAGTCTGTGACCCATAGACATCACCAGACTCTTGGTCTTATGCTTTGACATGCTTTCCCCCAGCCTTTAATGCAGCCATTTTCAACTGTTGCTTGTTTTGGGGAGCCTTTAGTCTCCTCTTCAGCTGGTGAAATTAATGTTCAATCAGATTTAAATCTGGAAATTGATTTGGGCAATCTAAGACTTTACATTTCTTTGCCCTGATAAAGCCCTTGACTGAACTGGCAGGGTGTTTTGGGTCATTGTCCTGATCCAATATGAAGTGCTTTCTAATGATTTTGGTGGCATTTTCTGGAATACTGGTAGCCAAGATGATTTTGTATCCTTCCAAATTCATTCTGCTACTGCCATCATACATTAAGTCATCATTAAAATCAAGAGGTCCTGTTCTCGAGACAGCCATGCATGCCCATGCCATGACACCACCTCCACCAAGCTTTACAGATGAGCTTGTATGCTTAGGATCATTTGCAGTTCCCTTTTTTCTCCACACTTTAGCTTTCCAGTCACTTAGATAAAGGTTAATCTTTGTCTCATCGGTCCATCAACTCCCAAGTTCCAAAACTCTACTGGCTCTCATTTGTGAAGAATCTTGCCTTTCTATGTTTGGTGATGATCATAGGTTTGCATCTTGCGGTGTAGCTTCTGTAATTCTCTGTCAAATTCTCCTGCGGACTGTAGATTGACAGAGCATCACCCCAGCTTTCTGGAGGTTGTTGGTGATTTTACAGACATGTATTTTAGGTTTCATTTTCACAGCTTTTATGATTTGTCTGTCATCAACTACTGTTGTTTTTCTCAGCCGATCAGGTCGTCATTGGTTGCTGATGCCGCCGGTAGTTTCCAAACTCTTGATTTCTCCATGCCCTTTGTTTTTCCTGTAATTCTAATTGACTTCCTCTTTTCTTTTATCATCCAAATTGCTTGCTTTTTTTTTCTCAGAGTCGGCTTCCTCGACTTCATCCTGTTTGTGTGTGTCATCGTCAAATGCAAGACTTAGAATGCAGAAGCAATGGATATAACTGCTAAGACACATTCCCTGCTTTTAATATCTGAAGAATTAATGCAACAGGACACAGATGAGCACTTAGAAAGACCTGTGAGGCAACTGTTCCAATACTTATGCTTACATCAGATAGGGAGATGATGTAAAAGTGTAAACTTTTTTTTTATGTAAAAAAAAACTCCAAAAGTGCTGTTCTTCTTAGCTGGTAAAACATCTTTGTGTCTCATATTAATCTTTTAATCATATTTACAGATTTCTTGACTCCACAGCAAACAGAACAATTTTGTCTTTACTGTTTTAATACTTATGGAGGTCACTGTATATATATAAGTGCTGTCAAATGATTAATCACGATTAATCACATCAATTATATTAATGTAAATATATACATAGAAATACATGGAAATATTTTCTAAATATATACTGTATGTGTGTGTATTCATATATAGATAATAAATATACACAGAACACACACGTACTATGTAAATAAAAACTTTTATTTTGGATGCGATTAATCGCAATTAATTGTTTGACAGCACTAATATATATATATATATATATATGTTGTGGTGTGTGTGTGTGTGTGTGTGGTGTGTGTGTGTGGTGTGGTGTGTGTGTGTGTGTGTGTGTGTATTAAACTAAACCTAAACTTTAAAAAGCATGATTAAAAATTAGAAATGTTAGAAATAAAAAAAAGTTAAGGACTAACATGAATAAAACTGGGAAAAAAAGCTAAACAGAAATATTTGCTAACACTATAAAATATTGTACCAAAAAAAAAAAAAAAAACATTATCTAAATAGATCTTATCTTACCAAATATAAAAAAAAAAACTAATTTAAATAATCAGAAAATAACATAACTAAAACAAAAATGATAGAAAACTGAAAATATAAAAATAAAAACTAATTCAAAATAATAATAACTACTATAATAGTTAGTATATAAATAATTTCCAAATAACACTAGTACTCAAATACGTTTCTGTTCTTTTCAAGTGGTTACACTAGAGAAAATATTTGTATACATTTTTATTGAATTAGGTTTTTTCTTTTTAATTTGGAAAATAAAAAAAGTATTTTAAAAAACTCTACACAAACCCAAATAATGAAGTTAAAGAGTGAGCCGAAGTGCCCTCTGGTGGTGGCACATATAACATCTGCATTGTACAAATAAAAAAATGGTACTTAACTATAAGATGGCTACAACTAAAAATTGAAATGTGCAATCTGAAAAAAAAAAGGAAGAAGAAAGTAAGAAAATGAGAGAGATGTGACCGAAAATGGTCATTATTGTAATAGGTACCTGATGGAGCTGATGACTGAACAAAACAATCATTATTATCACCCCAGCAAACAACATAATAGCCTCCCAACAAAATATAAAACCTTTGAAAAAGAAAATAAATGACTGCATAAAACATGTGGGAAAAAAACAGTGCATTAAAATAAATAAATTTGTAACATGACATGTAACGTGAGGTCACAAGTTATCTTGATAAGAAATATTTACTAGCTAAAGGACAGATTCAGATAATGTATTCACTGATGACCCATAACCCATTAAAAACAATTGGTTTTCTCACTCTTGTTTCATCTCAATGGAGTCTAAATACAGACCAGCCTCTCACAGCTCAGCCTGCATGACTATTTGTGTGATACATCTCTCTGCTAGCAGCTTCAAGACTAATGCACTAGTATCGCTGATAGAAAGCATGTTAAAAACATAGCAGTATGGCTTACAGTTCCCATTGTTTTCTGTTTTGTCAGCATGGCAAATATTTAACACAGGCTTATACATGAACATACAGACCCAGCAGTGGAAAACACACCTCTTCATCACACCTCCTCCAAAGCGTGTGATGCCATTGCTGTCTGTTGTTGGTTCTCTTTCATAATAGTTTTCAAACACAATGGGTGCTGAGGACACAGACAGAAAGTTTAAGCAAAGACACAGCCGCACGCTTCTCGAATGACATCATCATCATCACATCGTATGGTTATTGAACTACACCACGTCATGATGCCAATTTGTGATTTTGACAAATTAAAGTTTAATATGAAAACAATATAGAAAAGCACTGACCTGCTGGAGTGGTGCCAGTGCTTTTCGCCTTGATGAAACTGTTGATGTCTTCCGTGATGTCACACAGTTCTAGCACATTCCTCACCTCTTCATAACACTGCATAAAAATGATCATTAATTTGACAATATGGCCAGTTATTCACAGTTAGAGACCACAAGAGAAAATGCTTCTATTTAGCATTTTTAGCACTTAATACCAAATGTAATTGCTTTAAAGACAACATGTGTGTAAAACCTGATAGTTTTCCACAAAACATCAAAGTTTCAAGTGATGTTCACAGGAACAAGTTTGCTTACATTCATATCATTAATATAAAGAATATGAATTTGTGATTTTATGTTGAGATGCCACAGGTGAATAGAGTAAAAAAATCAGATATCATCATACTTCCCCAGCTGACTCATCACAGTACATTAAGACAATTAATTTGTATTACAACTTCTCTAAAAATGAGGCACTTATTTGCATAAATTTCCAGAACAGGTTCAAAATTCTTGTTGACATACTATATTAGAGTTAAATGTTTTTAATGCTGAATATTTTGAATAAAAAATGCATCTTAACATCTTTTTAGGAATTTTTTATATAATATATATATATATATATATATATAGATATATATATATATATATATATATATATATATATATATATAGATATGCGACATACATACATACATACCTGCATACATACATATATACACACATACATACATACATATATACACACATACATACATACATACATATATATTATATATATATATAGGTATGTATGTATGTATGTGTGTGTATATATATATAAAACCAGGACTATTATAATATGAACCAATTTTGTAAACACCTTCAAAATATAGATAAGTGTTTTTTTAGTAGATACTAATACATTGAGATACTAATAAAGTTAAATATTATATTATAGTATACTATTATAGTTTATTTGTAGTTTGAGTTTTTATTCCGTTTTCATATTTAGTTAAAGTTATAGTCACTTAAAATGTTGCCAAAAAAAAAAAAAAAAAAAATTATTTCAGGTTTACTTTTAGTTATTTTAGTCCATCAAGTTACACTAAATAAAAATAAGAAAATGTTGCCTCGGCCGCTAGCTGAAATAATTTTTTTTATATATATATATTTTATTTTAAATATATATAAAATATTTATAATTAAATTAAATATTATATACATAAAATGTATATAGAAAAATATATAAAACTGGAAAGTTTGGTGATTTTCATTTCTGGCATTAGAGTGACATGAAAAATAAAAACACTGATTTTCATCAAACAGCCTTTATAAATATATACTGTAGATTGAAATCTGCAGACGCTAATAGATAACACATCATAAAATAAACACTTAAATGTGTATTTTGGATGTTTTTTTTTCACAAGACATGTTAAGAAAGCAAAAGCAAAATCTCAAAACTGACCAGTGCATGAAAAACAATGGTTCTGCCTTAAAAAAAATGCTGATTTTTCCATATTTCCACCGTATGTAATGTTTTCCGCTATAACTATTATCAGTAAGTAAGTAATACTGACCTCATCATCTTTGACGCACTGCATGGAAAAGTGATTACAGTGGACCCAAATAGCATTTCTCAAAATGTTAATGCGATCATCTTCCTGCTGCTGGAAAACCTGGAGAAATTCACAGAATTCAGCTCAACATCATGATGTAAATACATCTGCGTGGTCGTAATATTGAAGTCGCAGCGACACATAGAACTTATTATTATTAATGCTTGCCGCAGTGGGCAAACACAGAAGGAAGTCAGCAGAATGACACAGACTGAGCTAACTCACCATACAAGGTATTAAATACAGTAAATGGTGATTTAGTCCAGTCTTAGCGACACATAGGATGATCAGAACTGATGTTATGGATGTACTTGTTTCTTTTGCATTTGAGTTTAGAGTATGTGGTACATGGTGGGTAAAACAGACAAAAGGGAAGTTAATTTTTAGTGTGTTCTATGTGGTTCACACCTTCAGCAGAAAGATAGAGCTATTTGTGAAGGCCAGCTAACAGATAGGCGAGTGTGTTTTTATACCTCACACGTGCACTCGTGCGTGATCTCCCATTCCTGACGAACCTTATCCAGCTGCTCTACGTTTGACATGTACTGTTTCTCTGTGAATCGGGAACAAACATCAGTCTTGTAGCATTTGCAGCATTTAGACTCTTGTTTGGAACTATTTGAATTGTGCATCTTAATCTTTACCAGAATCACTGACTGTTTTTTTTTTTTTGGTTTGGATGTACTGATAGCAAATCTTTAAGCTATGTGTGAAAACAAAGTGTATTTTTATTCTCACCTGCATCTGTTGCTGCATCCCTGCACTGTTTTGCTTTGTTTTGTGTCTGTTATGGCATAGAGCACAAAAAAGATTGAAATACATCTGTGATCTCAAAAAGTATTCGGTGGGACGTTCCCATGTCAAATCAAACCAGATTTCAGAAATTCCCTCACTCATATTTTTCTTTTAAGAAAGACAAAATCTAAATAGTGATGAAAGCATAATATTAAATGTCAGGGATGAAATATTTACTGAGTGATCCGTATTTTGTAGAGGACAATTTTCACCTAAGATTTACCATGAAAGCTGAGCCAAATAACACAGAGATTGGGGTTAAAACTTACCATAGAAAGCTGGCAGCGTTATGAGATTCTTATCATCATTTGGGTTATCATTTTATTTAATTCACAGAGATTGGTAGGACTTTTTAAGTTTTTTTTTCCAAAGTTTTTTCATGTTTTTTTCCTGGTTTGAACTGTGTGTGTTGGATCTGTCTGCATTACTCTTACTATGTTACTCAGGAATATTAGGACTCTTCTACGATATCTTTTTTTACTATCCTTTTTTTTACTTACTTTTTTGATTTCTACCTATTTTTCTTTGTTATCATTTCTTTTTAACTTTGCCCTATATGGGTTCAATTCTTTTGTGTTTTTTTTTGTTGAACAGAGCTGATACTTAACATAATTTTCTACTCGCCATATTTTTGGCTCTGAATCTTTTTTAAGGTGAAATTGTCACTTTGACCACGCTCCTACAAACCAGGGATTACTCCCCCCCCCCTACTGCATGTAAATATTAAACTGTGATATTTTATATTTTTGCATACTTCATTTTTGGGCCGACCATATTTCTCTCAAAATTAAAATCTCTAAATTCATTTTGTTGACATTTTTACAATATGACCCAAATTAATTAAACTGTTGAATTAAAAAAGACATGGCATCAAAACGATATCAGTAGCATTTTTACCAAAATTTATTTCAAATGTAAAACAATTCATAAATTAAGTAGAATCATACTACCGTTCAAAATCTTGGGGTCAGTATGATAATTTTTTTTTGAAAGAATTCTCTATTTATTTGATCAAAAATACATAAAAAAACAGTAAACTTGTGAAATATTATTTCATTTTTAAGTTTTCCTTTTTCATAGATTTTATTTAGTTTATTCCTGCGATGCAAAGCTACATTTTCAGCAGTCATTTCTCTTCATGATCCTTCGAAATCTTTCTTATATGCTGATTTGCTGATCAAGAAACATTTCTTGTTATTATAAATGTCAAAAACAGTTGTGCTGCTTATTATTTTTGTGGAAACCGTGAAACTGTTTTTCAATATTCTTTGAATAGAAAGTTTCAAAAGAGCAAAAACAGCCTTTATTTGAAATAATAGATTTTTTTGTTACATTATGCCTTTGTGGTCCATTTTGATCAATTAATTCTGCCAAATATATATATATATACTATAATATCTATATATATATATATATATATATATATATATATATATATGGTGTGTGTGTGTGTATATGTGGTGTGTATATATATAATATATATATATATATATATATATATACACACACACACACACCACACACACAATATACACACACACAACATATATTATAATATATAAATATAATATATATATATATATATATATATTATATATATATATATATACACACACACACACAAATTACACATATTAGGGCTGTCAAAATTAACGTGCTTACGCAAATTCAGTTTAACTGCACTTTTTTTTTTTTTACGCGTGATTAACGCAGTGTGCGTTTTCTGTTTGACCCGTGGCCTAGCCCATATTAGGAGAAATGAAGATGCGCAGTGTTGCCAACTTAGCAACTTTGTCACTAGATTTAGTGACTTTTCACCAGAGGTGGAAAGAGTACTAAAATATTCTACTCAAGTAAAAGTACCAGTACATTAATGAAATTTTACTTAAGTACAAGTAAAAGTACCAGTCTAAAAACATTTTAACAGCGGGAGAGGGGCAAAAATGGGATAGGCCTATATATCTCAAACTAGCTGTTTTTAATTAAAGGAACACCTTTACAAGTTAAACTGCAATAACCAAAAACACGTTGAAACATGACATTTAAAACATTTAGGAAGTTATGTGAGATTTTTTAATGCAGACCATCCCACCAAGTAGGCAGAAAAACCAAGTTATATTCTGGCTACCGGCAAAACAAGCTAAGAACCGTTTATGAAATATTTAATTGCTTTGAAAGATTAGAAAAACAAAACTTCACATTGGTTATTTCAGTAGCATGAAAAACAAAACAAATATTTTTATAAATTATACAAAGAAACACTGCAAAACGCAAATATAAAGACATCTGGTTCAATATCAGCATTACTTCACATTATTTCACATTACGCTTAAATCGTGACTGCCATAATAATTCTTAGTAAATTGTGCAGGGACACTTTTTGCACCTATCATAAATTTGGGGGACATTTTTGCCCCAAGCCCCCATTCATTTCTGACCCTGGTACCAACCAACATTACAAGTCCTGCTAGGGGTGTGCGATATTGGCAAAAAAAAGATATCTTGATATTTTCTGGGATTTTATTGATAACAATAATTAGACAATATTTTCCAGAGAGTGTTATTATGCTGATATCTTAAGGAATGCCGTAGACAGCTGACTCTTAAAGTTTTGGATATTTTTCATACTTTGTGTGGTCAACTGTGGGGAAGTGTGGAGATTCTGTGTGGGGAAGTTGTGGCCTAATGATTAGAGAGTTTGACTCCTAACCCTAAGGTTGTGCTGTAATTATATAATAGGCTGTAATGTGACACGCTACATGTCTGCTGTTACAGTATTGTTTTTAGTTGTGATTCATTGTTAGTGCTGTGCTTGGCTTGAGCCACTTTAATTTGCATTTGGGAATGCAACATTCGTCATTAGAAACATTTATAAATCTATTGTTGTTTCAGTGTCACATAATCCTTCAGAAATCATTCTAATATGCTGATTTGCTCAAGAAACATTTCGCATTATTATCAATGTTAAAACCTTAATATTTTTGTGGAAACAATGATACCACTCAAACATTTGTTTAAGATCTAATAAAGAAATTATTCATTTTATTTATCATGCCTGAAAGTGACAAAAAATGAGTGAAGACATTTAAAATTATTTCTATTTAATAAATGCATTGACAAATTTTAATAATATGTTTGATAATTGCACATAAAATGCTGTTCCATTAAACTTTATATTTATCAAAACATCCTGAAAAATATAACTGCCTCATCATTTCCACAAAAAATATGAGGCAGCAAAATTGTTTTCAACATTGATAAAAATCAGAAATGTTTCTTGAGAGTCAAATAAATTGTAATGATTTCTAAAAGATCATGTGGACACTGAAAACTGGAGTAGTGATGAAGAAAAAATCTTGCTTTTGGCATCACAGGAATAACAAAAACATTTTATATATTAAAATGTAAACATTTATTGTATTTGTAATAATATTTCACAATATTTCTTTTTTTTTTTTTACTTTATTTTGATCAAATAAATTCAGCCTTGATGAGCAGAAGATAGTTATTTAAAAAAAATGTAAGAATTGTAATGTTTCCAAACTTTTGGCAGGTATAATAATTTAATAATAATAACAATTCTATATACTTTACTATAAATAATATATTATAGTACTTTATTATAATATATTATATTGTTGTCATGATTATTAAATGCTGCTTTTTATTTTTTACAGGACAGTATGTATTTTTACAATATTAGATATATCTCTTAATGTGCTAAAATATATATTTTTAAAAATGCGTGCTGGGGGCGTGACTTGTGGGCGTGGTCAGATTTTCTTTCTTTTTTGTCTCTAGCTGATCACATGCCTGATAGTGTAAACAGGCTTGTGTAAGTAAATTGCTCATTGCAAATAAAGAGAAGTAATAGGATCCTGGTATTTGTGTGTTCTTTTTTTCATGTGTCTAATAGACATGAACAAGTTCTTTGAAAAACATCTATGACCTTTGAAACATGTCTAGTCTTCATGCTATACTCACAGTGGTTTCACTAATAATAAAAATAAAATTTCAAAAAGAATAATAAAAAACCAATCAAATGTACATTAAAAAAATAAAAAATGTAAAAAATGTTACATTAAGAATATTAAGTTAAATAAAAATACAATCATGCGATAAAATATTTTAACAGAATTCTATGTTGTAATACTTGAAGACAACCACACAAATTCCAACCATAATGATCCACATTTTACCTTTTCAGATTGTTTAGGGGTGACAGTGGGTGTACTGTTGAGCTTTTCAGCAGCCAGTTCAGCTTCATCCGCCTCTTTACACCTCTGTTCATACGTCCTTTTAGACTGGGAAAAGCAGGAAGATACAGGGTTATGCCAGTGCTCACCTAGACGTGAGTGATGGCCAAATGAGCCACAAACGATTAAATATGTTTAATAAAATTTAAATGAATATGAAGGAACCTCCCCCTCGTCTTTATCTAGATTCTAACCTTAGTCTGCACTCCTTATCTCATGAAAAGTCACCAAAGAAAAGTGAGATTAGACTTTCGTAATCTACTGGAAAATTATTATTTTTTTGACTCACTCACCCAAAACATAAACATATTCAAATGCATCCAAATTAATCAGCGTCCAAATTTTAGGAATCTAAGCATAGCTAAAAAAGGATGTTATTATTATCACTTTTTTTTTTTTTTTTTTTTTTTGAAAAAACAAACATTGTGTCGAAAACACTTTCACTCAGAAATTGCTAGTGAATTTCACAATAATCACCAATAATGATAAATAACACATTGAATTAAACCTTACATTTTGAAGTAGAACAAATTAGAAGTATTGTATCGTAATCTTTTTTTACAGTGTACATAAACATAAAAAAAACATACTTTTTTCTACCTACATTTTTCTGGGTTTTAGTGTGTTTTTTTTTTATTCTTTGCTATTTAAAACAAACTCTGGAGAACATGGGTGGTGAAAATTGGATAAGACACCCAACCAGTTTAACAGATGTCTCATTTTTGCTTGTGAAGAATTAAATATGCTGTCTACCCTGAAGAAAGTCTATGTTTTAAACATGATATAAAAATGAACTTCTCTTTACTTTTCATTACATTTACTATTTACTTTCTAACAGGGACCGTCCCGTTAACAACCTAGTGTGCTTATGAACAATGGTGGTAGCTCATGACACCATGCGTTCTGAGGTTTGGACTAACTTCCTGCAATTTAGTCATCATCATAACCCTCATCTCACCTCAAGTCACACAAATACATTTACAGTTCCTGACCCGAACCAATCAGATTTCCTTTAACTCTTTTGTTTATCAAAGCAGAATGTTATACGATAATACTAAGTAACTTCATCTTTAAATGTCAACTCGCCTCAGGAGTCCTAATGTGTGCCTTTGCTTTCTGAATTTGTTTCGATGTACCAAGAAAAACAGAAACACATCTTTTCTTGACACTATAGCAGTCATCTGTTGTCAGGAAATTGCAAATATATGAGGAAGAAAGAAAACCTAACATTGAGTGAAAACAGAGCCCATGTCAGTAGAAGTGAAAAGAAGTCTGCGGGCGAGAAGAAATATACTTCTAGAAGAGAAGTGAGACTTCCTGAGATGGCAAGTTACAACATTTCAAAGTCCCATCCCCCTCCCCGGCCTGCACATTAGCTGCACAGAGGTTAGCGTATGCACTGATGATTTAAATCACTCTCATTTCACCCTTCCTCTTCCTGATATTCTGCTTTCAGTCTCTATTAGGCAAATACAGGATGAACTGAACAGCCTACAAAACTGAACAGACTAAATATCTCAATAAAAAAAATAGACATACCTCCATGGTTTTCTTATATAATGACCCTTTGATCTCTGAACCTTTTCCATGACCCCTTCAAACTGCAAAAAGTAAAGTTTTTGTGCACCTTTTTAATAAAGCAATGGCACACTGGTGTCCAAAGTAGTCAATGGGACAGTACCAAAAAGCTAAAAAGTACTAATATGCAAACTATTATGCACGTTAAAGTACTAATATGTGCCTTCAAGGTACTTATATACCATTTAGTGGTAATAAGTTCAAAGATTGCCTTTAGCTTTTTTTCTCAAAGTGTATCAAGAAGCATCTTGGTTTGAACCCCACAGAGTACAGTACTTGACATAGAATAAACTGTGTGCATGCATATGGTTTGCGTATTGCAAATTTAGTAAATAAAAGCATCACATGCCATTTCACCTTTTTCCCGCTGCTCCTTTTGTCGCTCTCTGAACTGCTCCATTCGTTTCGCCTCTTCTCTTAACATCCCAGAGAGCTGAATGTGCAAATTTCCAATGTTCTCCATTTCTAGGAGAGCGAAAACAGCATATTTCTAAGTGATCTTGAAGGTATGGTTTAGTTAGCAGATGTAGCTGGTGCTGTTTATTGTTTAATAGATTTTTTTTATTCCATGTGTCACATGGCAAATGAAGCTCATTGTGATTTAAAAACGAATTATAATTTGAAGTGTTACTTACCGGCTTTTAGCTGGTCAAATGATGCCTTCAAAGTGCTACAAGACCAAAGCAATAATAATAAAAACAAACA
This sequence comes from Cyprinus carpio, assembly GCF_018340385.1. Taxonomy (NCBI): domain Eukaryota; kingdom Metazoa; phylum Chordata; class Actinopteri; order Cypriniformes; family Cyprinidae; genus Cyprinus; species Cyprinus carpio. Next base: position 28,390,738 of record NC_056572.1, read on the forward strand.
AAACTGATAGACAGACTCATAAACCTTATATTTGTATGCAAGTATTAAAACCACAAGCAAAATAAATATATTAAATAATACATACAATATTTTCTTACCCAATTTCACTTTGCCCTCCTGTTTTTTGCGTGCAAATAGTAATCAATTCCTTGGCGTACCTTTCCTCTGCAAACGCTCTGTGAGTCGAAAACCGCATTGTTATGTTATCCAATGCATATATGTATTTAGCAGACGCTTTTATCTAAAGCGACTTACAGTGTATTAAGGCTATAAATTTTTTTTTTTTTTTTTACCGGTAACGGTTCCCTGGGAATTGAACCCACGACCTTTTGCGCTACCATTGAGCCACAGGAACATACAGTGCAATATTTTTAATCAATGCTAAACATTGTATCTTGCAGAAAATTATTTTCGGTTGTTTACCTCATTCGTTTAAGAGCTCCTCCACAATCTTTGCAAGCCCGCCGCCCATCACATAGCTTCTGGGTAAGAGTCTCGTACCCGGCGTTACTGGTGAATTCTGGGCCCTTGAACCCAAGAGGATTAGATTCTAATTCTCCAGTAACATAAACTGTTAACAGGATTGTTTTATTAAATCATGATTAGTCTGAAAAAGATCAAAGCAATTCCGTTTCGATGTATAATACAGTGGTGTGAAAAAGTTTTGGCCCACTTCCTGATTTCTTTTGCATGTTTCTCACACTTTAATGTTTCAGATCATCAAACAAATTTAAATATTAGTCAAAGATAACACAAGTAAACACAACATGCAATTTTTAAATGAAGGTTTTTATTATTAAGGGACAACAAAATCCAAAACTACAGGCCCTGTGTGAAGAAGTGTTTGCCCCCCTGTAAAACTGTGGTTTATCACACCTGAGTTCAATTTCTCTAGCCACACCTGTGTTCGCAATCAAGAAATCTCTTAAATAGGACCTGCCTGACAAAGGTGTAGTAGACCGAAAGATCCTCAAAAGCTAGACATCATGCCGAGATCCAAAGAAATTCAGAAACAAATGAGAAAGAAAGTAATTGAGATCTATCAGTCTGGAAAAGGTTATTAAAGCCATTTCTAAAGCTTTGGGACCCAGCGAACCACAATGAGAGCCATTATTCACAATTGGCAAAAAAGGGGAGGGAACAGTGAGAACCTTCCCAGGAGTGGCCGGCTGAACAAAATTAACCCAAGAGCACAGCAATGACTCATCCAAGGGGTCACAAAAGACCCCACAACAACATCCAAAGAACGCAGGCCTTCACTTGCCCTCGTTTAAGGTCAGTGTTCATGACTCCACCATAAGAAAGAGACTGGGCAAAAATGGTCTACATGGCAGAGTTCCAAGACGAAAAACCACTGCTGAGCAAAAAGAACATAAAGGCTCATCTCAGTTTTGCCAGAAAACATCTTGATGATCCCCAAGACTTTTGGGAGAATACTCTGTGGACTGACGAGACAGAAGTTGAACTTTTTGGAAGGTGTGTGTACCATTACGTCTGGCGTATAAAAGTAACATTGCATTTCAGAAAAAGAACATCATACCAACAGTAAAATATGGTGGTGATAGTGTGATGGTCTGGGGCTGTTTTGCTGCTTCAGGACCTGGAAGACTTGCTGTCATAAATGGAAACATGAATTCTGCTGTTTACCAAAAAATCCTGAAGAAGAATGTCCAGCCGTCTGTTTGTGACCTCAAGCTGAAGCGAACTTGGGTTCTGCAGCAGGACAATGGTCCAAAACACACCAGCAAGTCCACCTCTGAATGGCTGAAGAAAAACAGAATGAAGACTTTGGAGTGGCCTAGTCAAAGTCCTGACCTGATTCCTATTGAGATGCTGTGGCATGACCTTAAAAAGGCGGTTCATGCTCGAAAACCCGCCAATGTGGCTGAATTACAACAATTCTGCATAGATGAGTGGACCAAAATTCTCCACAGCGCTGTAAACAGACTCATTGCAAGTTATCGCAAACGCTTGATTGTAGCTGTTGCTGTTAAGGGTGGCCCAACCAGTTATTAGGTTAGGAGGCAAACACTTTTTCACACAGGGCCATGTAGTTTTTGTATTTTGTTTTCCCCTTAATAATAAAAACCTTCATTTAAAAACTGCATGTTGTGTTTACTTGTGTTATCCTTGACTAATATTTAAAATTGTTTGATGATCTGAAACATTAAAGTGTGACAAACATGCAAAAAAATAAGAAACCAACACTTTTTCACACCACTTTATCTCTGTAGTATTTCTAGTATGTGAGGCTGTGCATCTCAGTTTTAATCCGGAATCCATGGGATGTTTCTTTCTACTTGTTGCACTGTATTCATCCAAATTAGGCGTTACTTGAAGAAGTTGGTGTCCTATGCAAAAAAAAAAAAAAATGTGGTACCAGACTGTCAGAGCTGGTTAAACACTTTAAATCGTTTTACTGTGCCCATACGACAGATGGAGGTATGTTAATATAGCGTAGGTATGGAATATCAATAATATTAACATGTGAATGCTACGAAAGGACGGATCCTTCATTTAATCTTAACAATTCTTCTTCATTGCAGCAGAAAAAACCGTATAATAGTATTTTTTTCGTCATAGCTACAGCATATATTTTACATGCACAACAATTAGCAGCACTATAGCGTGGTTTGGACAGGCAAATCACCTCAGAAAAGTTGCGTTTGTAGATGAGATGCTCTGGCAACACAAGATCAAAGCTAAAAAGAGGATAGACACAGTCAAAACGCTCAACGGGAAGCCCACAGATCAGCTCCATGACACAATATCAGGATATCCAAATATAAACACTAAACCCCCCAAAGAGAAGTATTTTTTTAAAGGCAGTGACACAAATCCTATTTCAAAAATGCACAATCTTAAAAAAAATCATCTTAGGTTCTTAGATACCCTTAAGTATACCATTCAATCATTTCGATGTCTTCTATCTCAGTCTCTTGACTGTCATTAACACAACTAAACCAACATCGTAACTAAAACAACATCAAGTAAGAAACGGAAACATCTGTAGATTATGAGCGGAATTTGTTCTTATTTCTGATACAAATGAACGACAAGTTGGGGCAGTGCACAACGATACTTTAGAGTTAGTGGGTCCAGTTGCTTACTTTCTGTGCTCTTAAAACCCAAGGCAATGTTGATGCTGTTAATTATTGGTCAGTTAGACATTAATACATCTGTGCTGTTTACTCCATCATATGCAATACTGTTAACCTCAGGCATGTCAGCCCTAAACAGACAACAACGCTCAAACTAATTCAAAGTAGCTCAACCCGCTTACTTACCCAAAATATCTTTGAACTGTAAACGGTGTCATTTTCAAATGCTGTTTTATTGAATGTTTGCAAGCACACATCGAGGCAAACGAAATCGTAATGATGAAAATGAAAGAAAGAAACAGACAATACCATACGCAGGAAACCACTGTTTCACAGAACGGTCCGTGGTGCACAGGTTTGACCTGAGATAAGGAAGCTCTCCCCTGTGTCACTGACCACAGAGAGCCCTGCCCAACAGAAATAATACGCATACATTTGAAGACTGAGATAGGATGAAAATCCAAACAGCGGCTTATTTGGAAAATTTTTTAAGGAACTCTTTAGGTGTCGAAGAGATTTTGGATGGTTTAAAAAGAAAAAAAAAAAAAACCCAATTAGAAATCTAAGCATGGTTCAGATAAGTTGTTACGTCATACCTTCAGAATAGCGACGCGGCCGCAGTGTTAAGCAAGATACAGAGACCTATTGATTTGACTATCTTTTGCCTCCAAGCAACAGCACAGCAATCCAAGGGGTGATAACTACTTTCGATTTTATATGGAGAACTTCCCAAGAAAGAGTGCGTATTAAATACGGCTTGTAGTTCAAAACAAAGGCAATGTCACAATAGTTTAAATCTATTTCTCTGTGGCTATATTTTCTGAATAAAAACCCAAACTCATACTTGTTTTTTTTACTAATTTTTGGGATGCTGATTTCAAAAAATAGCGCCTGTTTTGCTTTTTTAGCATGTCACTTTCTCATAAAATATAATACTTTACATTGCATTTTTTGCTTTCGGCAGAGTCATTTTTGTGGGTAGAAAGAAGCCTTGTGTTAGCCTTTAATCACAAGGAAAAACTGCGACTAATACATGATTCCTATCTTCAGCTACCTTCTGAGCCAGGAGTTCACGACTATTTGTTCCATTTCTCGTGTCGATTTTTCACATGTATTTAAAAGACATTTTTGTACTGCCCATTGTTATTTTTTAAGATTATGGACAGTGAAAAGAAGAGTTTTTGAGTTTTACTACATACAAAACAAGCGCATGTAAAGGTACAGATTTTATGAAAAGCTTTTATTATCTATAAATCTTTGCATTGTGTAAGAGTTCTTTGGTGATTGGATTCAGTGGAGTATTCGAACTATTTTTTTCCCACACTCCTTGCAGAATGTATGTTAAATTATATATTTTGATTACTTTTTTATTAGTCGATTTGACTGCTTATATTTAAATGTGCGCTAAAATGATTTTATATATATATATATATATATATATATATATATATATATATATATATATATATATATATATATATATATATATATATATATGGTTTATTTTGTGGGGAGGAAACTGTGCATGGAAAGTTTTCATTTGAGTTTTTAAGGCTCATCATCATTGCATTATTTCTGTGCTAGTATTTTTTGCAAATCAGGATGTACGGGTTGTTGTAGTATTGGTGTGCCAGTTGCATGTCGTCTGAAATAAAAATACACATTTGTAAAGAAACTCAAATTAGTCACCTACTTTGTGCCAACAAAAGCATTATTTATAAAAAGTTTCCAGCTATTACAATTCATCATGTGGA